>NC_092171.1:39338449-39340949 GCF_045791955.1 Oncorhynchus clarkii lewisi | reverse complement strand
GTTATGTTACTAAAAACCTCTGCCTTTATGTGGCATTTAGAGTTGACCTTTAGCACGGGGTACGGCAGACAGACAGGCAGGCAGCAGGCGATCATCCTGCCATTTGTGATCACCCCGGCTGCACTGATGCACTGAGCTGGGCTGCTGTTGACAACGATGACACCACTCGCCTGACATTACACAAAATGGAATAGATACACGCACGCACGCAAGCACACACACACACACACTAATGCAAGCGCACGCACGCACGCACGCACGCACGCACGCACGTGCGTGGCAACAGGTCACAAATATTGATGCTGTGATGGTAGGCTGTGGTATTTCACCCAATAGATAGGGGAGTTTATCAAAATTGGATTTGTTTTTGAATTCTTTGTGGATCTGTGTAATCTGAGGGAAATATGTGTCTCTAATATGGTCATACATTTGGCAGGAGGTTAGGAAGTGCAGCTCAGTTTCCACCTCATTTTGTGGGCAGTGTGCACATAGCCTGTCTTCTCTTGAGAGCCATGTCTGCCTACGGCGGCTTTTCTCAATAGCAAGGCTATGCTCACTGAGTCTGTACATAGTCAAAGCTGTCCTTAATTTTGGGTAAGTCACAGTGGTCAGGTATTCTGCCACTGTGTACTCTCAAATAGCATTCTAGTTTGCTCTGTTTTTTGTTAATTCTTTAAAATGTGTCAAGTAATTATCTTTTTGTTTTCTCATGATTTGGTTGGGTCTAATTGTGCTGCTGTCCTGGGGCTCTGTAGGGTGTGTTTGTGTTTGTGAACAGAGCCCCAGGACCAGCTTGCTTAGGGGACTCTTCTCCAGGTTCATCTCTCTGTAGGTGATGGCTTTGTTATGGAAGGTTTGGGAATCGCTTCCTTTTAGGTGGTTGTAGAATTTAACGGTTATTTTCTGGATTTTGATAATTAGTGGGTATCAGCCTAATTCTGCTCTGCATGCATTATTTGGTGTTCTACGTTGTACACGGAGGATATTTTTGCAGAATTCTGCAAGCAGAGTCTCAATTTGGTGTTTGTCCCATTTTGTGAAGTCTTGGTTGGTGAGTGGACCCCAGACCTCACAACCATAAAGGGCAATGGGCTCTATGACTGATTCAAGTATTTTTAGCCAGATCCTAATTGGTATGTTGAAATTTATGTTCCTTTTGATGGCATAGAATGCCCTTCTTGCCTTGTCTCTCAGATCGTTCACAGCTTTGTGGAAGTTACCTGTGGCGCTGATGTTTAGGCCAAGGTATGTATAGTTTTTGTGTGCTCTAGGGCAACAGTGTCTAGATGAAATTTGTATTTGTGGTCCTGGCGACTGGACCTTTTTTTGGAACTCCATTATTTTGGTCTTACTGAGATTTACTGTCAGGGCCCAGGTCTGTCAGAGCCCAGGTCTGACAGAATCTGTGCAGAAGATCTAGGTGCTGCTGTAGGCCCTCCTTGGTTGGTGACAGAAGCACCGAATCATCAGCAAACAGTAGACATTTGACTCTCTCTCTCTCTCTCTCTCTCTCTCTCTCTCTCTCTCTCTCTCTCTCTCTCTCTCTCTCTCTTCCTCTCTCTCTTCCTCTCTCTTCCTCTCTCTCTCTCTCCCTTCCTTCATTGTTCTCCCCTCTTTTTATTTATATCCATTTCTCCATATGTTTCTCTCTTTCTCTTTCTCTCCCCTCACTTTTCTTCTTCTTTATTTTATGCTAATAACCCCCTGCAAGAGATAAAGCCGTGATAGTGGAAATGACCTGTCATTCACAATTAGGGGGCAGACTGTATTGAAGTAAGTAGAAAGTGCATCGGCAGCCCATAGAGGTAGAATGGGGCAGGGAGGGAGGTAGGGGGGTGGATGGGATATGGATTATGCTTGTCCTCGTCTGACATGATTAACACAGTACCATTCTCCCCATAGACCAGGGATCCAACTGGTAGCTATTTTAAGCAACAACAAGGTTGACAAAAATCCCAGGAATGGAAAATTCCATTCTGAGTACCATAAACGGTACGGCAGGGTAGCCTAGTGGTTAGAGCTAAAGTGGTAAAGGTTGCAAGTTCGAATCCCCGAGCTGACAAGGTACAAAATCTGTCGTTCTGCCCCTGAACAGGCAGTTAACCCACTGTTCCTAGGCCGTCATTGAAAATAAGAGTTTGTTCTTAACTGACTTGCCTAGTAAAATAAAGGTAAAATAAAAAAAACACTAACAGTGAATGTCTATAATGTACGTTTATGTGAGCTGTCCTGTAATTAAGTCTGGTTTTGGACCGCCCTGCCCTTGACTTTTTGACACTCAGTCCTTGGAGAACCCAAAATGCAGAACTTCCAGAACACAGCATGAAGACAACAACCAATGATAGCAAAGTGAAACAAATCACACAACTCTGTGTACATTTTCAGTGTACATTTTTAGTGTACATTTTCTGTGTAAATTGAGTCTCAGTGTCACTCTGCTAGGATTAGCATTCATGTTACATGGTGCACTCTGTAGTTAAAATTCTACTGTGTGTGCCTA
>NC_092171.1:39318449-39333449 GCF_045791955.1 Oncorhynchus clarkii lewisi | reverse complement strand
GCCATAGTGGCGAAATAATTACACTATAGTAATTAAACACTGGAGTGATAGATTAATGTGCAAAATATGAATGTGCAAGTACAGATACTGGGGTGCAAAGTAGCAAAACAAAATTAAATAAAAAATATGAGGAAGTTGGATGGGCTGTTTACAGATGGGCTATGTACAGGTGCAGTGATCTGTGAGCTGCTCTGACAGCTGGTGCTTAAAGTTAGTGAGGGAGATATGGGTCTCCAGTTTCAGTGATTTTTGCAATTCGTTCCAGTCATTGGCAGCAGAGAACTGGAAGGAAAGGCAGCCAAAGGAGGAATTTGCTTTGGGGGTGACCAGTGAAATGTACTTGCTGGAGCATGTGCTACGGGTGGGTGCTGCTATGGTGACCGGTGAGCTGAGATAAGGTGGGGCTTTACCTAGCAGAGGCTTGTAGACGATCTGAAGCCAGCGGGTTTGGCGACGAGCATGAAGCGAGGGCCAGCAAACGAGAGCATACAGGTCGCAGTGGTGGGTAGTATATGGGGCTTTGGTGACAAAATGGATGGCACTGTGATAGACTGCATCACATTTGCTGAGTAGAGTGTTGGAGGCTATTTTGTAAATGACATCGGCGAAGTCAAGGATCGGCAGGATAGTCAGTTTTACGAGGGTATGTTTGGCGGCATGAGTGAAGGATGCTTTGTTGCGAAATAGGAAGCTTATTCTAGATTTAATTTTGGATTGGAGATGCTTAATGTGAGTCTGGAAGGAGAGTTTACAGTCTAACCAGACACCTAGGTATTTGTAGTTGCCCACATATTCTAAGTCAGAACCGTCCAGAGTAGTGATGCTGGACGGGCGGGCAGGTGCGGGCAGCGATTGGTTGAAGAGCATGCATTTAGTTTTACTTACATTTAAGAGCAGTTCGAGGCAACGGAAGGAGAGTTGTATGGCTTTGAAGCTCGTCTGGAGGTCAGTTAACACAATGTCCAAAGAAGGGTCAGAAGTATACCGAATGGTGTCGTCTGCGTATAGGTGGATCAGAGAATCACCAGCAGCATGAGCGACTTCATTGATGTATACAGAGAAAAGAGTCGGCCCGAGAATTGAACCCTGTGGCACCCCCATAGAGACTGCCAGAGGTCCGGACAACAGACCCTCCGATTTGAAACATTGAACTCTGTCTGAGAAGTAGGTGGTGAACCAGGCGAGGCAGTCATTTCAGATACCAAGGCTGTTGAGTCTGCCGATAAGAATGTGGTGATTGACAGAGTCGAAAGCCTTGGCCAGGTCGATGAATACAGCTGCACAGAATTGTCTATTATCGATGGCGGTTAGGATATCGTTTAGGACCTTGAGCGTGGCTGAGGTGCACCCATGACCAGCTCGGAAACCAGATTGCATAGCGGAGAAGGTACGGTGGGATTCGAAATGGTCTGTGATCTGTTTGTTAACTTGGCTTTCGAAGACCTTAGAAAGGCAGGGTAGGATAGATATAGGTCTATAGCAGTTTGGGTCTAGTGTCTCCCCTTTGAAGAGGGGGATGACTGCGGAAACTTTCCAACCTTTGGGGATCTCAGACGATACGAAAGAGAGGTTGAACAGGCTAGCAATAGGGGTTGCAACAATTTCGGCTGATCATTTTAGAATGAGAGGGCCCAGATTGTCTAACCCTGCTGATTTGTAGGGGTCCAGACTTTGCAGCTCTTTCAGAACATCAGAAATCTGGATTTGGGTGAAGGAGAAATGGGGAGGCCTGGGCAAGTTGCTGTGGGGGGTACAGGGGTGTTAACCAGGGTAGGGGTGGCCAGGTGGAAAGCATGGCCAGCCGTAGAAAAATGCTTATTGAAATTCTCAATTATTGTGGATTTATCGGTGGTGAAAGTGTTTCCAAGCCTCAGCGCAGTGAGCAGCTGGGAGGAGGTTCTCTTACTCCCCATGGACTTTACAGTGTCCCAGAACTTTTTGGAGTTTGTGCTGCAGGATGCACATTTCTGTTTGAAAAAGCTTGCCTTTGCTTTCCTAACTGCCTGTGTATATAAGATTGTGAGGAAAGCACTTTTAATGAAAAACCAGGCATCTTCTACTGACAGAATTAGGTCAACATCCTTCCAGGATACCCGGGCCAGGTCGATTAGGATTGCCTGCTCGCTGAAGTGTTTTAGGGAGCACTTGACAGTGATGAGGGGTGGTCGATTGACCGCAGACCCATTACGGATGCAAGCAATGAGGCAGTGATCGCTGAGATCCTGGTTGAAGACAGCAGAGGTGTATTTTGGAGGGCAGGTTGGTTAGGATGATATCTATGAGGGTGCCTGTGTTTACAGATTTGGGATTGTACCTGTTAGGTTCATTGATCATTTGTGTGAGATTGAGGGCATCAAGCTTAGATTGTAGGATGGCCGGGGTGTCAAGCATGTCCCAGTTTAGGTCACCTAACAGCACGAGTTCTGAAGATAGATGAGGGCAATCAATTCACATATGGTGTCCAGGGCACAGATGGGGGCAGAAGGTGGTCTATAGCAAGTGGAACAGTGAGAGACTTGTTTCTGGAAAGGTGGATTTTTAAAAGTAGAAGCTCAAATTGTTTTGGCAGACCTGGATAATCCGCCCCCTTTGGCAGTTCTTTCTTTTAGGAAAATGTTATAGTTAGGGATAGAAATTTCAGGGTTTTTGGTGGCCTTCCTATGCCAGGATTCAGACACAGCTAGGACATCCGGGTTGGTAGAGTGTGCTAAAGCAGTGACTAAAACAAACTTAGGGAGGAGGCTTCTAATGTTAATATGCATGAAACCAAGGCTTTTACAGCTACGGAAGTCAACACATGAGAGGGCCTGGGGAATGGGAGTGGAGCTAGGCACTGCAGGGATCAACCTCTACATCACCAGAGGAGCAGAGGAGGAGTAGGATAAAGGTACGGCTAAGGGCTATATGAACTGGTCGTTTAGTACTTTCGGGACAGAGAGTAAAAGGAGCAGGTTTCTGGGCGCGGTAGAATAGATTCAATGCATAAGGTACAGACAAATGTATGGTAGGATGTAAATACAGTTGAGGTAAACCTAGGCATTGAGTGACGATGAGAAAGGTATTGTCTCTAGAGACATCAATTAAACCAGGTGAGGTCACATGTGTGGAGGGTGAAACAAGAGGTAGCCGAGGCATATTGAGCAAGGGCTGGAGGCTCTACAGTGAAATAAGAAAATAATCACTAACCAAAACAGTAATGGACAAGGCATATTGACATTAGGGAGAGACGTGCGTAGCCGAGTGATTATAGGGTCCAATGAGTAGCTGGACGGGCTGGAGACACGGCGATTCAGACAGCTAGAGGACCGGGGCTAGCAGGCTAGCAGAAGGGCCTTAGAGGGACATCGCGACGGAAGAAGTCAGTTGTTGTAGCCTCCTCATGCGGTTAAGTCGGCAGACCAGTCGTGATGGATCAGCAGGTGTCCGTGTAGTAAAAGGATCCAGGCCAATTGGAACAATAGGAATAGTACCCAAGAAATTGACTGGTGGGCCACTACAGCTAACAGTCCGGTGTGCTCTAGATAGCTAGCGGGCTGCGGCTAGCAGGCTAGCAGGCTGGCAGATGGGCATTCAGGGGACGTCGCAACGAAGGAGCCAGATGAAAAACCCCCTCGGGCGGATTACGTCAGTAGACCAGTCGTGATAGATCGGCGGGGCTCCGTATCGGCAATAAAAGGGGTCCAGGCCAATTGGCGAAATAGGTATTGTAGCCCAAGGAGTGGCTGATGGTCCTCTTCAGCTAGCCGGGAGATGGGCTTAGCATAGGCTAGCTCCAGGCTAATTGGTGCTTGCTTCGGGACAGGGACATTAGCCAGGAGAAGCGAATCGTATAGCAGCTAGCTGCAGTGATCCAGGTGAAGAGGTTCAGAGCTTGCAGTAGGAATCCTGTGATATGGAGAAAAAGGAGTCCGATAAGCTCTGGGTTGTACAGACTGGCAGCAGTTGTCCTGGCTAAAGGTTAGTTGATGACCGCTAGCAGTGGCTAGCTGACTACTAGCTAGTAGTTAGTTAGCTGGCTAGCTTCTGTTGGGGGTTCCGGTTCTGAGGTTAAGAAAATAGCAGATTCATACCACATTGGGTGAGGCGGGTTGCAGTACAGTATGTTGAAGTTGGGGTTAAGAAAAATATTTTTTAAATATATGCGAAGAAAACATATATACAAAGATATATATAAAGACACGGGACACAACAAGAAGAAGACAAAATACGTCTGACTGCAATGTCATCTTGTATTACGTCCAGTAGATATGGGAGTTTATCAAAATTGGGTTTGTTTTCAAATTCTTTGTGGATCTGTGTAATCTGAGGGAAATTTGTGTCTCTAATATGGTCATACATTTGGCAGGAGGTTAGGAAGTGCAGCTCAGTTTCCACCTCATTTTGTGGGCAGTGTGCACATAGTCTGTCTTCTCTTGAGAGCCAGGTCTGCCTATAGCGGTCTTTATCAATAGCAAGGCTATGCTCACTGTGTCTGTACATAGTCAAAGTTTTCCTTAAGTTTGGGTCAGTCACAGTGGTCAGGTATTCTGCCACTGTGTACTCTGTGTTTAGGGCCAAATAGCATTTTAGGTTGCTCAGTTTTTTTGTTAATTCATTACCATGCACCTAGCGTGTGTGTGTGTGTGTGTGTGTGTGTGTGTGTGTGTGTGTGTGTGTGTGTGTGTGTGTGTGTGTGTGTGTGTGTGTGTGTGTGTGTGTGTGTGTGTGTGTGCATGTGCGTGCGTGTGTGTGAGTACATGTTTGAGAATTCATGAATTAAGTAATTAATGAAAGTGTGCTTTCATGTTAAATTGGCAATTGGCAACACATTCCTTACTGGATTAATTGACACATAAACAAACACGAATCTTCAGTAATAATTCCTCCGGTGTTCTGTGCAGTACGCACCGCATAAAGAATTTAAAATAATTCCATACATAATAGTGAATAAGGTTATCCAAGTAATAATAATAAACCTAGAGCAGAAATAACAACACTAGAGCTGTAATAATAACCCTATAACAGCTGTAATAATAACCCCAAAGCAGTAATAATAACCCTATACCAGTTGTAATAATAACCCTAGCGCAGTAATAACAACACTAGAGCAGTAATAATAACCCTAGAGCGGTAATAATAACCCTAGAGCTGTAATAATAACCCTAGAACTGTAATAATAACCCTAGAGCAGTAATAACAACACTAGAGCAGAAATAACAACACTAGAGCAGTAATAATAACCATATAACAGCTGTAATAATAACCCTAGAGCAGAAATAATAATAACCATAGAGCAGTAATAATAACCCTAGAGCAGTAATAATAACCCTATATCAGCTGTAATAATAACCCTAGAGCAGAAATAATAATAACCTTAGAGCAGTAATAATAACCCTATAACAGCTGTAATAATAACCCTATAACAGCTGTAATAACAACACTAGAGCAGTAATAACAACACTAGAGCAGTAATAACAACACTAGAGCAGTAATAATAACCCTATAACAGCTGTAATAATAACCCTAGAGCAGAAATAATAATAACACTAGAGCAGTAATAATAACCCTATAACAGCTGTAATAATAACCCTTGAGCAGTAATAACAACACTAGAGCAACAATAATAATAACCCCGGAGCAGCAATATTAATAACCCCGGAGCAGCAATAATAATAACCCTAGAGCAGTAATAACAACACTAGAGCAACAATAATAATAACCCCGGAGCAGCAATAATAATAACCCCGGAGCAGCAATAATAATAACCCTAGAGCAGTAATAATAACCCTATAACAGCTGTAATAATAACCCTAGAGCAGAAATAACAACACTAGAGCAGTAATAACAACACTAGAGCAACAATAATAATAACCCCGGAGCAGCAATAATACCCCCGGAGCAGTAATGATAACCCGAGAGCAATAATAGTAACCCTAGAGCGGCAATAATAGCCCCGGAGCAGCAATAATAACCCGAGAGCAATAATAGTAACCGTAGAGCGGCAATAATAGCCCCGGAGCAGTAATAATAACCCCGGAGAAGTAATAATAACCCTAGAGCTATAATAATAACCATAGAGCGGTAATAACCTGAGAGGTGCAGTAATAACCCTAGAGCAGCAGTAATAACCCTGGAGCAGCAGTAATAACCCTAGAGCAGCAGTAATAACCACAGAGCAGCAGTAATAACCCTAGCACAGCAGTAATAACCCCAGAGCAGCAGTAATAACCCTAGAGCAGCAGTAATAACCATAGAGCAGCAGTAATAACCATAGAGCAGCAGTAATAACCCCAGAGCAGCAGTAATAACCCCCAGAGCAGCAGTAATAACCCTAGAGCAGCAGTAATAACCCCTAGAGCAGCAGTAATAACCCCCAGAGCAGCAGTAATAACCCCTAGAGCAGCAGTAATAACCCCAAAGCTGCAGTAATAACAGTAATAGATACAGGAAAACGGAATGTGTTTGAACCCGGTCCGGCAAACAGTGAAGATTCAAATGTGAGACAGGCCTACACAATATCTATATACATATGTTTCCCTTGCTATGTATCTGGAGCTAAATATTTTTTATCATTTATTAATTATATATATATATATTTTTTTTATTCCACGCTTTATAAAAAAATACACATTGCGTGTGTGTGTGTGTGTGTGTGTGTTTGTGTTTGTGTTTGTGTTTGTGTGTGTGTGTGTTTGTGTTTGTGTGTTTAGGCACGTTTGTCATTATTAGCCTCATTACAGGTGTACATTACCATGCACAGTTGAGAATGTGTCTGTTTGTGCATCACCATTTTACCTGAAACCCTGACAGTGCATCTCTACACAAGTGACACATAACACAACACGACACTACAAACAACACAAAGCAACACCACACACACACTGCTAGTGCTAACACACTGCCAGTGCTAACACACTGCCAGTGCTAACACACTGCTAGTGCTAACACACTGCTAGTGCTAACACACTGCTAGTGCAGTATACCACGGGTATGACAAAACATTTATTTTTACTGCTCTTATTACGTTGATAACCAGTTTATGATAACAATAAGGTACCTCGTGGTTTGTGATGTATGGCCGATATACCACGTCTAAGGGCTGTCTCCAGGCATTCCACGTTGTGTCGTGCTTATGAACATCCCCCTCGCCGTGGTATATTGGCCATATACCACACCCCTTTGTGCATTATTGCGCAAATATAATTTGCCTTCAAGCATGTGCTTCACAAATAATCAATTGACCACGGTGACACGAGACGCTACTGTCTTGTTCACCGACTAAATACAGTCATTAAAATACGATGTCAAAATGGACAGATCTCATTTCCTCATTATATAACTTTCAAAGAGCGAGGCCTGTGTGTGTGTGTGTGTGTGTGTGTGTGTGTGTGTGTGTGTGTGTGTGTGTGTGTGTGTGTGTGTGTGTGTGTGTGTGTGTGTGTGTGTGTGTGTGTGTGTGTGTGTGTGTGTGTGTGTGTGTGTGTGTGTGTGTGTGTCTGTGTTTCTCTGTGTGTGTGTGTGTGTGTGTGTGTGTGTGTGTGTGTGTGTCTGTGTGTGTAGTGGTAAGGCCTGTGATGTCAATGCAGTATTCAGGATATTCAAAGCAATCATCTTTCCCAGAGAGGATTACGGGACTAAAGCCAGTGTCCCATTCAGAGAGGATAAAGCCCACAATATTAATCTAGTGGAGTAGGCCTGTTCACAGCCCCTCCCCCACCCACCCCTCTTCTCTAACCCCAACCCCCCCTCCCTCATCCTCCCTCACCCCCCTCACCCCCCTCATCCCCCCCTCCCACCCACCTCATACGTGCCCTTTGCTATATATCTGGAGCTAAATATTTTTCTGAATTTAGTTACAGGTTGTCTTTCTCCCCTCACCCCCCCCCCCCATCCCCATCTCCACCTTCTTCCCCCTCTCCCCTCATCCCCCCTCCCTCTTCCCCTCTCCTTCCCCTCTCCCTCATCCCTCATCCCCCCTCTCCCCTCTCCCCTCTCCCCCCTTTCCCCCCTCTTTACCCTCATCCCTCATCCCCCCTCTCCCCTCTCCCCTCTCCCCCCTCTCCCCCCTCTTTACCCTCATCCCTCATCCCCCCTCTCCCCTCATCCCTCATCCCCCCTATCCCCTCTCCCCTCATCCCTCATCCCCCCTCTCCCCTCATCCCCCCTCTCCCCTCTCCCCCCTCTTTCCCCTCTCCCTCATCCCCCATCTCCCCTCTCTCCCCTCTCCCCTCTCCCCCCTCTTTCCCCTCTCCCTCATCCCCCATCTCCCCTCTCTCCCCTCTCTCCCCTCTCCCCTCTCCCCTCTCCCCCCAGGCAACGCACCAATCACATACACTTGCATAACACACAGTCCCTCTTTCGCTTTCTCTCTCTCTCTTTATCTTCTACGCTTTATCTCTCTCTTCACCCCCAACCCCGTCACTCGATGTTTCTCTCCCCAACGATGGAAGTACACGCACACATAAACACAAACTACCTCACGCACGCACAAACACACACAAACAAACTCATACACAAACACACACAAACACACAAAAACACACAGAAACTACCTCACGCACAAACACACAAACACACACAAACAAACTCATACACAAACACACACAAACACACACAAACACACACAAACAAACTCATACACAAACACACACAAACTACCTCACGCACAAACACACAAACACACACAAACAAACTCACACACAAACACACACAAACTACCTCACGCACAAACACACAAACACACACAAACACACACACACAAACACACACAAACAAACTCATACACAAACACACACAAACACACACAAACTACCTCACGCACAAACACACAAACACACACAAACAAACTCATACACAAACACACACAAACACACACAAACACACACAAACAAACTCACACACAAACACACACAAACAAACTCATACACAAACACACACAAACACACACAAACACACACAAACAAACTCACACACAAACACACACAAACAAACTCATACACAAACACACACAAACACACACATACACCCTCACGCACGCACACACAGACATACACCCTCACGCACGCACACACAGACATACACCCTCACGCACACACAGACATACACCCTCACGCACACACACACAGACATACACCCTCACGCACACACAGACATACACCCTCACGCACACACAGACATACACCCTCACGCACGCACACACAGACATACACCCTCACGCACACACAGACATACACCCTCATGCACACACAGACATACATGCTCAGACCTTTATCTCCCTCCCTCACACATGAATACATACAGCCTGACACATGCCAAGCCATTAGCCAGTATGCTAATGTTATGTTGTTAATACCCATCCTCCACAGAACTCTATGTTAATACCCATCCTCCACAGAGCTCTATGTTAATACCCATCCTCCACAGAGCTCTATGTTGTTAATACCCATCCTCCACAGAGCTCTATGTTGTTAATACCCATCCTCCACAGAGCTCTATGTTGTTAATACCCATCCTCCACAGAGCTCTATGTTGTTAATACCCATCCTCCACAGAGCTCTATGTTGTTAATACCCATCCTCCACAAAAAAATCAGACAGAGCACACTTTCATATTTGTGGATGTGTATATAATCTCACCTATTTCTTACTGATTAAAACAGCCTACAGAGCATTCAAATTCAAATCTGGACCTCAAAGCCAGTTCCACTGCTTTTTTAAGAGTGTATAGAGACATGAACAGTACAGTAGTACAGATAGATATAATCCCGCTGACTCTGGTATACTGTCAGTGGTCATGCAGGAAGTCAACAACATCTCTCTCTTCTCTCTTCTACAATACAAGTGCTCCCGAGCAGAGCAGTGGTCTGAGGCACTTCATCTCAGTGCTAGAGGCATCACTACAGACCCTGGTTCGATCCCGGGCTGTATCACAACCGACCGTGATCGAGAGTTCCATAGGGTGGCGCACAATTGGTCCAGCGTCGTCCGGGTTAGGGGAGGGTCTGGACGGGGTAGACCTTCATTGTAAAATAAGAATTTGTTCTTATTAACTGACTTGCCTAGTTAAGTAAAGGTTAAATATATATATTTTTTTAACTACAATAAATCATGAATGACTCTTCCCCCTGAACTACACCCCCACAGACATGATCAAGATATTACATAATTTTTCTTGCACTTACATTCACGCTTGTCTGTTTTCTTACTACCCCAGGTGGAGAGGTTGGGCAACAACAACTCTACCATGCTGACTCTCAACAGGGTGCTCAGCACCCTCCCGTACGACTGTGGGCCACTCAAACACCATCATCAAGTTTGCTGACAACACAACGGTGGTAGGCCTGATCACCAACAGTGATGAGACAGCCCTACAGGGAGGAGGTCAGATACCTGGCAGTGTGGTGCCAAGACAACAACCTCTACCTCAACATCAGTAAGACCAAGGAGCTGATGGTGGACTACAGGAAGTAGGGGAGCGGTGCACATCCCCATCGACGGGGCCGCAGTGGAGCGGGCCAAGAGCTTCTAGTTCCTCTGTGTCCACATCACTTAGGACTTACCATGGTCCCCAACACAGTCATAAAGAAGGCACGGGACCTCTTCTCCCTCAGGAGGCTGAAACAATTTGGCCCCTCGGATCCTAAGGAACTTTTACGGCTGCACCATCGAGAGCCTGACTGGTTGTCTGGTATGGAAACTGCACCGCCCTTGACCGGAAGGCCCTACAGAGGGTGGTGTGGACGGCCCAGCTCTTCACTGGGGGTGAGCTCCCATCCATCCAGGCCATATATGCCAAGCAATGTTTGAGAAAGGTCTAAAAAATGACCAAAGGCTCCAGCCACCCAAAACATGGATTGTTCTCCATGCTCCCGTTAGGCAGGCGGTACCGGTGCATCAACGTACAGACCAACAGAGACCTAAACAGCTTCTATCTCCTGGCCATAAGACCGTTAAATGGCGAAGACCACTGCTCTCCCTCTCCCACAGACTAGCCAGACTGACTCTTTGTACATCCACAGGACACTACCCACTCAGACACACATACCCTCACTGTCACCCTCACTCACGCCAAACACACACGCATACACACTCACTCACACACTCATTACTGACGCCACACACTCACACATACCCTCACACACACACTCATTACTGAAGCCCCTCACTCACACACTCATTACTGACGCCACACACTCACACACACCCTCACACACACACTCATTAGTGACGCCACACACTCACAGAAACTCTCGCTCACACACTCATTAGTGACACCACACACTCACACATACCCTCACCCACACACTCATTAGTGACGCCACACACTCACAGAAACTCTCACTCACACACTCATTAGTGACACCACACACTCACAGACACCCGCACACACACCCTCACACGTACCCTGCTGCTAAAATGATTATTGATTAGACGTATTACTACCACTATGCTGTTGTTCATTGATTATTGATTTCTATTACCATTAGTTTCTAGCAATTTATCCTGCTACTGGTCACTATTACTGTTGTTTACATGTTGTCACGTTCGTCGTATACATAATGAGCGGACCAAGGCGCAGCGTGAGTAGAGTTCCACGTATATTTATTAAAGTGAACCTTCAAAACAACAAAGAATAAATGACTGTGCAGTTCGTAGAGCAACATAGCACCGAACCAAAATGAAACAATATCCCACAACGCAGGTGGGAAAAGGACCACTCTAAGTATGATCCCCCAATTAGAGGCAACGATCATCAGCTGCCTCCAATTGGGAACCATACTCACACCAACATAGAAATACAAGACCAGAACAACCCCTATTCACGCTCTGACCTATTGCACCATAGAGAACCCCAAGGGCTCTCTATGGTCAGGGTGTGTCACATGTATATATTACCACTAGTATATTACCACCAGTATTTATATAGTCCTGCTACTGGTCAATATTATTGCTGTTTACATGTATATATTATCACTAGTATATTACCACCAGTATTTATATAGTCCTGCTACTGGTCACTATTATTGCTGTTTACATGTATATATTATCACTAGTATATTACCACCAGTATTTATATAGTCCTGCTACCAGTCACTTTTCATCCCTGTTTACATGTATATATTACTACTAGTATATTACCACCAGTATTTATATAGTCCTATTCTGTATATCCACCTATCACGCCTATACTCACACTCTTGTACAGACACACACACACACACTCACACCCACACCCACACACTTAGAATTAGATAGACACACTTACACTAACACCCACACACTTAGAATTAGATACACACACTCACACTAACAATCTTACAATGAAGAATGTTTCTCCCCCAAATGGTTAGGGGGTTTGGGATTTAGGGACAGTAAAGCTGATCCTAGATCAGTACAAGGGCATATTTTACACTGAGCTAGCCTAAACGCCACCACTTTGGAACCCCCCCCCCCATTCTGTGCGTTAGTGAGTGATCCTCACAGCCTAACTCAGCCACTAGGTCACCACCTGTTGTTATGTTCTGTTCTCACCCTGCTTGACCAAACCCAGGCTCCATAAGCCGCATTAAGGCCATGGACAACAAGGAATGTGCCAACTCTCCACCTGTAAATACACACTCGTGAACAACTTCAACATACTGTCATTTAACCTACACACCATCTCAGAAAGATGTCTGTGTGGCAGACCTTCCCTGCTTCCCATTAAAACTGGAGCAGAGATAATCTAGTGCTCCTGTCTCATTATCCTGAGTTAGAACAATGAATGGGAGAGATCAGTGTGGTTAAACCAGACTGAATACGAAGTGAATCAACTGTGAAATCAGTTTGGATGTCAAGCTGCTGGAGTTCTACCTACAAACTGTATCTCAGGAAGAGGTCAGGGGTCATGCTGAAACGTCAGTCAGTCTGCCAGTCCCTGCTAGACTCTGCTTCCATTAAAACTAGGCCTATAGTGCAAAGCAAAGATAATCAAGTGCCTCAGCATCATCATCCCAATGAATGGATGTGACCCGGGTGAGTCTGAGGCTTTCTACGAGCAGCTTTCCTTCCCCATTGTTTGTGTGACTGAGTTGAAGAGTGCAGGCTTCCTCTTCATAGGACAAAACCCTGGGTAATAACATAGAATCCTGCGTATTCAAGCAACAGCACTATACAGGCCTATCGTAGGCCACACAGTCACTGATTTTAGAAACAAACACATTTTGATCTCCCTACCTACATATCCCGTATACTACCTACCGCCGCTGTGCCCTTGAGCAAGTCACTTTGATCCAGGGGCACTGCTCGGCAACAGTTGATCTCAGCCTGTGATGTGTGTGTTGCGTGTCAGGCTGGGTACTATGACAACAATAAATAAAGAATATCTGTGTAATTGGACTAATAAAGCAAATGTTGTACTGTATTCTACCTGGTTGTGGATAGCTCAAACTGAGCAGGTTGTCTTCTCTGACACACATATACAGAAATACATTGGACTCCCAGGGTTAATGCTCTGGGCCTTTTGGCTCAATGTAAACAATTAAGACGTGTGAAGGATATCCCCTTGGCAGTGGGAGACGGCACAGGGAACCTGGCAACCTTCCAGCTCCTCTTCCACTGGGGTTTCCGATGACATATTCTGTATTAGATAGGCTATATCATCATCACTTCCTGTCCCTGTGTTGGTGGACCAAAGTATATCATCATCACTTCCTGTCCCTGTGTTGGCGAACCAAACTATATCATCATCAGTTCCTGTCCCTCTGTTGGTGGACCAAACTATATCATCATCACTTCCTGTCCCTGTCTTGGTGGACCAAACTATATCATCATCACTTCCTGTCCCCATGTTGGCGGACTAAACTATATCATCATCACTCAATGTCCCTGTGTTGGCGGACCAAACTATATCATCATCACTTCCTGTCTCTGTGTTGGTGGACCAAACTATATTATCATCACTTCCTGTCCCTGTGTTGGTGGACCAAACTATATCATCATCACTATCTGTCCCTGTCTTGGTGGACCAAACTATATCATCATCACTTCCTGTCCCTGTGTTGGCAGACCAAACTATATCATCATCATCACTTCCTGTCCCTGTGTTGGCGGACCAAACTATATCATCATCACTTCCTGTCCCTGTCTTGGTGGACCAAACTGTATCATCATCACTTCCTGTCCCTGTGTTGGTGGACTAAACTATATCATCATCACTTCCTGTCCCTGTGTTGGCCGACCAAACTATATCATCATCACTTCCTGTGCCTGTGTTGGCGGACCAAACTATATCATCATCACTTCCTGTCCCTGTGTTGGCGGACAAAACTATATCATCATCACTTCCTGTCAATGTGTTGGCGGACTAAACTATATCACTTCCTGTTCCTGTGTTGGCGGACAAAACTATATCATCATCAGTTCCTGTCCCTGTGTTGGCAGACCGAACTATATCATCATCACTTCCTGTTCCTGTGTTGGCGGACAAAACTATATCATCATCAGTTCCTGTCCCTGTGTTGGCAGACCGAACTATATCATCATCACGTCCTATCCCTGTGTTCGCGGACCGAACTATATCATCATCACTCCATGTCCCTGTGTTGGCGGACTAAACTATATCATCATCACTTCCTGTTCCTGTGTTGGTGGACCAAACTATATCATCATCACTTCCTGTCACTGTGTTGGCGTACTAAACTATATCACTTCCTGTCCCTGTGTTGGTGGACCAAACTATATCATCATCACTTCCTGTCCCTGTGTTGGCGGACCAAACGATATCATCATCACTTCCTGTCACTGTGTTGGCGGACTAAACTATATCACTTCCTGTCCTTGTGTTGGCGGACCAAACTATATCATCATCACTCCATGTCCCTGTGTTGGCGGACCAAACTATATCATCATCACTTCCTGTTAATGGGTGGAGGCTGTCCTCTTTGAACCTTATAAAGATACACATGTTCTCGTCCAGCGACATGAGTGACCTTCTGGCAGCATGCGTGGGTGGACTAGGTGCAAATGTCATATAACTCATGTA